>NC_038248.2:40416857-40456500 GCF_000004515.6 Glycine max | reverse complement strand
TATTCAAATGGTGTTACCGATAAACTGCTAAATCGTTCAACTAGCAAGTATGCAAAATGGTACTAATCATTCTTTGAAGACGACTAAGCCGCACCCCATTAACTAACGTCATCAACGATATATCAGACACACAGTCGGAAGCTAATCTACTCAACTAGTGCCCTAGGTGTATGTCAATTTCCAAAACGTGCCATTAAAAAAAAAATCTTTCTCAAAACGGAATACGGTTCTTCCGGAAGTCTTCTGGAAAAAGCTTTTTCCGGAAGAACAAATTTTGTTCTACCTGAAGAACCTTCTTCAGGAAACTTTCCGGAAGAACCTTCTTCTGGAAACTTTCCGGAAGAACCTTCTTCCGAAAGAACAACAATTTGTTCTTCCGGAAGAAGGTTCTTCTGGAAAGCTTCCGAAAGAAGGTTCTTCCGGAAAGCTTCCGGAAGAAGATTCTTCTGGTAGAACACAAATTGTTCTTCCGGAAGAACCTTCTTCCAGAAGATTTCCGGAAGAACCTTCTTCCGGAAGAAGAAATTATTTTTTTTAATGCAAGGACAATTTTGCCCATTCACCTAATTGCTGGGTGCACTAGCAATGTTGCTGGGTGCACCTAGCATGTCCCTTTATTTCACATAACAAATCTATACCCAAATGTACAAAAAAAGAAAACGTAGAGCGTGTGGACCAAAAACATCACAAAAACCAATGAAAGCCATGGGTGAAATTAAAATAAATAAAATTAGAGATAAAAGATCTGTCATGTTTGCTTGAGGGTTAGTGGTTACACACTCAAGTGCAACATTGGAATGAACAAAGGGGCTTCTTAAAAATAAAAGAAAACGAATATTGAGGCATAGATGAAAAACATTCAACTTTTTTTATACCGAGAATAAAAAATAAGGACGTTGCTGGCCGTATTCATTTTTTGAGCCATCCTTGGTCATATATTTAGCAGATCCGACAATAAAGACCCAAAATTGTTTAACTATTTGTGAACATAACAAACTATGCCCAAATGTACAAAAAAAAAACAATCAATAAGATTAGAGATAAAAGATTAATAAGATTAGAGATAAAAGACGTAGAGCGTGTTGACAAAAAACATCACAAAAACCAATGAAAGCCATGGGTGAAATTAAAATAAATAAAATTAGAGATAAAAGATCTTTCTCGAAAGAAATTTTTTTGCCATCTTACATTATTCTACTACCAAAAATAAACAATCAACCACACAAAAGCAGTTACGTACCTTAGTTTGCAGGAGAGAAAGCAAAAAGGAAGAAAAAAAAAAAACAGATTTTTATAAAAAAAACGTACAAGAACTTTGGGTTTTGAAAAAATTGTTGGATGCGTGTTGACCAAAAACATCACAAAATGTCCCCTATAAATAATTTCTACTACTCTCAATTATCAAAACATTATTTTCTTCTATCCATCCTTCTCTTCAACATACACAATGGAAAATGGCAAAGCCTTGTACGTTTTTCTGTTTACTTTGCTGTTAGGTTCGGTTCAAATTAAGTATAGAGAGCCAGAGACCAATCCCTTCCTATCAACTCCAACCTTGTCCCTTTTCGTCGCCTCTATCACTTGCCATGGCCTGGCATCCATGGCTGCACACACGAACTTGCAAGGTTCACTCATAATATTCCACCTTTCAGGAATAGTTGGATGTGAGGTACTCATGTGGGTTCTTCTCGCTGACATTTTGTGTTACTGTATGATCAACATGCTTGCTTCACTCGTGGCTTTCTTATGCTTCTTCAATGATATTCTTAACATCTTTGCTGATCATGAGATGCCAATTATAGAAATGCAGCCGCCCGAAGAAGAGGTGTAGTAGTATTTGTAAGAAAAGCCTGGTGTATGTGTATGTGCTTGTGTTCGTCATGTGACCCATCCAATAAATAAGTTGTGATTTTATATTATTAGTTCTGCTTGTGGGTAGTTTTCTTTATATATATATGTGTATTTATATTTACAATTGTCTTGATGGAATAGAAGGGGAAGTGAATTTTTTCTTGTTAATTGTCTCTTTGTTTACTTAATATTTACACCTACACGTTAACATTTTGTAACCTTGGTCTAGAATTGGTGTATGATGACCAATACTTGTACATAGGTTGAGATATTCTTTGCGTCGTATATATCAAAACATTACCTGTTTTGAGACACTAATGATTTTTAATAAATTCTAATTGATTATAAAAAAATCTTTAAAGGAAAGTCTCAAAACAGTGTCACTAACATTACTCTTCTATTTATGTATAAAGTCGAAAACTTCCCCTAAAAAGAAATGGTGACAAGTTTCACTACAGAAACAAAACTAGTATATATATAGTTATATGGCTTGGTTTAAGTATATTAAAAGTTTGACACTTAGTCCTTTAAGCAATGTTTGGGTCAGGTCCAAGCCTTTGGACAATCGCAGCTAAAGATAATACTTTATTTCAAAATTAGTTGATTTGATTGGAAAAGATTAATTAGATGTGAAATAAAAAATCTCATATATATCTATAATTAAATAAAAAAAACTATGATAAAATCATGTCAATCAATATTAGATTGTGTGATAGATCTCATGTACTTTAATTAAAACATTATGATCAACTCCCATTTGTTTTCAACATTATAATCACCTATAATTTAGTTTTCTTCTATTTACCTCTTTTTCCTAATGTTTTATTTTTTGCATTAATATTGATACACATAAATAATTTTCTTTCTCTTTTTTATTTTTTAATATTTTACTTTTATAAAAAGTGTTGTTCATTTGACCGCAAAATGAGTCAACCATACATAATATTAAGATTGATACAGTGCCTTGGTAAATTTGATTTGTCGGATCTTCTACATATTATTAAGTTTTCATTGAATCATATTTAAATTCTAATAAATCAAAATTTTAAATTGGATAAAATTAAAGAAAAATTCATTCTAAACTATCTCAATGAAATAGTTTGGGATGAATTACATGAATTTTATTTTGGATTAAAAGTGAAAGAAGGAAGAAAATATAAAGAAAAAGAAAAAATAGAATAAATATTACGAAAAATATAAGGAAGAGTGAAGAGAAAAAAAAAAGGTAACAAAAACTAGAAAAGAAGATAAATTGGTGTTAATTTATATGATTATTCCAACGAAAATACATGAATTCATTTAAAAGATCCTCTTGAAACACGCAAGATTCAACCAAGTGAACAAAACAGAATCCATGGTGTTTGGAAAAGAGAGGCAAAGAAGAAGTTAAAAACCGAAAAGCAAAAGAAAAAAGACTGTAATTCGCAATTACAGCACGAAGACAAGTTGTATCCCCAGTCAATAACACAGTAAAGATTTCGACAAAAGAAAAAGGGTAAATACAGCGTAGACCGAGTCAAATCACAACCCCATTTAATTCCATCAAAATCATCCCAAACACTTTTCAACCCATTCTCCTACCCTCACCCGCCCGTCATTCGGTGCACCGCAACCCTCTCTCACACCCTCCTCCTCACCTGCGGGTCACATTACCATCACCCCCATCACCCTCTTCCTTTTTTCTCACTCGTCTCTGTAAACCAAACACACCCTTCTTTCTCTCTCGTCTGTCTTTTTTTCTCTTTCTCTCTCTAGATTTTCTTTCTTCTTCTTCTTTATGAGCCCTAACTCGGGGCCCCATAGTCGTCGCTGCTAGCTAGCCATGTCGCTGAGGAAGGTCTTCCGCTCCCGCAAGTTCTCCAAATCGTTCAAAGAGGTGCTGCCGGCGGAGGGCGCCGCCGTCGAGGGCGGGGTCGCCGGCACCGTCGAGGAGGCGGCGAATGGGAATAATAATGGGTGGTCTAGCATGCTGCCGGAGATCCTCGGCGAGATCGTGCGGCGCGTGGACGCCGCCGAGGAGCAGTGGCCGAACCGCCAAAACGTCGTCGCCTGCGCGTGCGTCTGCAAGAGGTGGCGTGACATCACGCGCGAGGTCGTGCGTGTGCCCTCGCATACCGGGAAAATCACTTTCCCTTCGTGCCTTAAACAGGTTTGAGGTTTCCCCCTTCAAAATAAATTGGTTCTTTTTTATGTTTGAGTTTCTGGGAACGAATCATTTTCTTATTCTCTTTTTAATTTTTTAAATTCATTAGCTTTTTTATTGATATATGTGCCCCAGAAGAAAAAAGCCTAATGCTTTTTTGTTTTTTTCTCTCTCACGAAATTGGTTTTATTTTGTTGGGGATTTTTTACCATTTAATCTCTTGAGATTTTTTTAAGTATTTGTGGAATTGGAATTTGTTTGTTTGTGAGATCATTGGGTGGTTCAGTTTTGGGTAGTGAATGCTTTTGACGGTGGATTTTCATGTTGTTATAGGGATCAGCAGTGATTTGGGAACTATGTTTGTGTAACATATGATATAGAAGCAATTGGATAGTGCATGAAATTTGGATTGGTGCCCTATTGCTGCAAGAGAAACTGCAGTTGTTTGATAGAAAATAATGTTAAAGTGGACTTTTTTTATCATTCAGAATTAACTAAAGTGGGATTATTAACTTATTATTAGTTTGTGACAGTTTTTAGTAGTAAAGATGGAAGAATTGGGAATAGGGAACCATTTGTAGGGGGAAATTTTCAGATTCGCAGTATTGGTCATGTTTACTGTGCAGAAATGGGGTGGATGGAATTTCACCTAACTTTTAGTAGATAAGAATTATTCCTTTGCATGGTGTGTTTCAGCACTTTCGTCACTGCCTACCACTTGCTGAAGTGCGTGATGTTTTCTCTCTGTAGCTTTGCTCAATAAAGGATAGTAATTTATAGGGGATTTTGTAACCGGTTTAGAAATATGAACTGTTCTAAAAAACTAACGAGTCACACACTAAGCATAGCAATACTATCAATATGAAATGATTAATTTCATTTTTAGTCGATTCAATCTTATATAAAATTGATCATTTTGAAGAAATAAAAATCGAGTAATTTTTCATTGATGATGTTTTTTTATTCTTGTTATTCTTGTAATGACTTCATTGAAATTTTGACGAGCACTTTGTTTTGTTTTTTTAGTATTAATTGTTTATTTCGTATTGAATAAGGGAATTTGGGAGGGTTGGAATTTGACAATTTGGTTGTGTTTTGATGACCTGCAGCCAGGACCACGTGACGTTCCCCACCAATGTCTTATAAAGCGGAACCAGAAGACCTCAACGTTTTATTTATATCTTGCCCTTACACCATGTAAGTAAGTATTGTATTGGTAAAAGGTTTTAATTTTTCTTGTCTGTTCTGGAAATGGATGAATATGAATTATGGCGGAGTTGAATGATCTCCTGTGCTCTTTGGCTTGTCCTATGGAGTAGAGCGTTGACAATGCAAAGTCTAATGATATGCTTGTATAGACTAGATCTGGGCACGGGGCACTGTCTTATTATCGGTCAAGCATAACACCAGGCCTTTCTTGTTTGACTGGACATGTTTTTCTTTTGTGCTTCAAAGCCCCACAAGTTTAAATGGCTTTTTAGTTTGTTAACATGCCAATTGACTTCTATTTATATTTATAAATGTACATGGAAAATATTTGTGAAACTGCATGACTCTAACCACTTTGTTGACCGGACTAAGTCCAATATGATTAGATTTAGCCAATTTATGGAACTTTCATTGTGCAATTTATTCCTCTCAAGTAGTTTGATTACCCAAAAATAAGAAATGAGAGAAGCAAACAAGAGTTAGACTTATGTTTATGAACAATAACTGGAGGTTTTTTTCAGAGATAGAAGTGGAAGAAGGATCTATGACTTGTGGTGTGCTTGTGGAAATATAATGTAAGAAATATACATTATTTAAAGCAGCTTGAGAAGTTTCCTTTTTCAGGAAGGGATCGGTAGTAATAAAAGAGAAGGAACTATTTAAAGCAGCTTGGATACAGATTCTGATATTTTGGGAGTTAGATATATTAGTTTTGCAGTAAAGCATGGTGTCTAGAGTTGCATAATTCTTTCACCTTGGTATTCCAGCATCTTAAATTTCTTAGAGGTCTTGTAATAAATCAATGTAATTTGTAAAGTAGTTGATTGTAGCAATGTGTGGACTTTCAAATGATGATTGTCTCAATACTATAAGAAACATAATCTTGATCATAATGCACATATTTTGGTTTCTCTTTTAAGTTTTCTTGGATGTGCTTGAAATTTATGCCTCTTTATTGTTACTCTTTTCTCCCCCACCCATTGCCAGCATTCACAGATAAAGGGAAGTTTCTGCTAGCAGCTAGGAGATATAGGTGTGGTACCCATACTGAGTATATAATTTCACTTGATGCTGATGACTTATCCCAAGGAAGCAATGCTTATGTTGGAAAGCTAAGGTAAAGCTTTCTTCCCATAGATAGAAAAAAAATTCTGCTTATGGTGAGGTATAGACATCTAGTATTTGTAAGATAATGCCATTATTTGCCCCTTTTTTTCGGACACACACATTTAGTGTTTTCAAAATGCGTTAGCTTGGAATTACCTTTCCAGTGAAACGTAACCTTTTGTTTTCTCTTTTGCGATTGAATTAGTGAGAACTATAACTTTGTTTCTACTCAATCACGAAACTATTAAATGAGTTATAGTTTGTGTTTACCCTTTACCAAGCTGTGACTACAAGTATAAGAAAAATTTATAATATGAGCTTATGTTGCGTTTTATTTGGTTGAGCAATGAGCATCTGAATGGCCTGTCTGAATTGCATCCTCCTGTCTCTTGCCAAACCCCTCTTCAACTAAAAAAGAAAAAGAAAATACCCATAAACATTTGAAGGAAATAAAAATATATGAAGACTGCTGCTCTAAATTAAACCTTTGCTTGTGGCAGAAAGGGAAAACGTCCCATTTGCTTATGTGCAAGAGTCATTCAATGCCATTTATGGTATAAGCAGCAGGGGTCCGAATAGGTTGACTGTGGTGCTGTTTTAAGATCAAAACCGCACTAAAAAGGATCTAGAATAGCCTGTCCGACTTGCATCCTCCCATCTCTTGCCAACTCCATCTTCTACTAAATAAAGAAATAGAAAATACCCATAAACATTCGAAATAAATAAAAATATTTGATGACTGCTGCTCTTAAATTAAGCAACTGATTTTAAAAATTTGAAACTATTATAATTGATGTTGGTTTACAGTTTGTTTATTTGTCTTATGTAAAACTACCGTGAATTATCTCCCTTATTTATATCTTATGCTGAATTAAAGGATTGCTTTACTAATCCTTTAAACCCTCTTAGTCTCATACAAAGAAAAAGCATTTAATGTTAGTGTTGGTCAATTCTTTTGCTGCTTGTATTGACACCTATGTTGAAAAACTGTTAATAGCTTGGAGATTGTTAGTCTCTTCACACACACACACACACACACATATATATTCTTTTTTTAAAGAAAAACTATGCATGTGAATACATAGTCAATCTTTTGCTGCTTTTCTTGAGTATCTACCAATGACAACTTTGTTGCTGAAATCTCCACAGCTCGGATTTTCTTGGCACCAACTTCACAATTTATGACAGCCAGCCACCCCATAGTGGTGCAAAACCATCAAGTGGCAGGGCCAGCCGTCGGTTTGCCAGCAAGCAGATAAGCCCGCAAGTTCCTGCAGGTAATTTTGAGGTGGGGCAGGTCTCCTACAAGTTCAACCTTTTGAAATCAAGAGGGCCAAGGAGAATGGTTTGCTCATTGAAGTGTCCTGTAACTCCTGTCTCACCAACGAGTGGAAGTTCAGATAGCACGCCTGTCAATGGCCATAAGATGCACGATAAAGAACAAGCTGCATCTGGCTACACAATCTTGAAGAATAAAGCTCCAAGGTGGCATGAGCATTTGCAATGTTGGTGCTTGAATTTCCACGGCCGTGTGACGGTGGCCTCGGTGAAGAACTTTCAGCTGGTTGCAACAGTGGACCAAAGCCAACCAGGAGGGAAAGGAGATGAGGAAACAGTTCTCCTCCAGTTTGGTAAAGTAGGGGATGATACTTTTACCATGGATTATAGACAGCCCCTATCTGCTTTCCAGGCTTTTGCCATTTGCTTAACTAGCTTTGGCACTAAACTTGCTTGTGAGTAATATAATTTTGGTGTCACTGCTTATTTATTCCGTGGATGGATGTTTTAAGTGAATAGTTGTTTTCTTTTTTACTCGGCTTTAAGTCTACAATTTGATTGCAGGAAGCTTGTTGTAAATGTTATATCATCAATAGGACATGACATCTTCCATAAATCAAATATATTGCCTTATTCAAGCTTTGGTCCATTGATTTTATTTCAATTCACGTTGGTGTACACATGTTATGGCAGTTTTCTAAGCTCGGTTTCTTGTGATTGGCTAAACACCACGTACTTAGTTTGTGATTCTATTTTTCTGGTGAAACAGATTAGACTAGGGAGGATGGCATATCAATATTTAATTTCTGTTGTTGACATATAAATCGTCACACCAATGAAATAAACGTTTATTAATTATCAAGCTTTTTTTCTTGGTATCCGGCACCTTGTGCTTTGGTGTGGATTATGACGGACCAGCAATAAAGTTCGAAAGGTTGAATTGCATGTGGATTGTTCTCGACCAGAAAAGACATTTTATTAAGCATATCTAAGTTGTGTAGTCTAAACTAGTAAGCAATAACTACTTTATATTTAATTAATTGTAGAAAGTTTTGTATCAATTAATAATGTGTTATAAATAGCATTAGGATTCTGTCAAAAAAAAAAAAATCTATGCCATTATGATGTGGTATGATTTTACAGACAACTTTATCCTTTGAGTATGAGATGGGAGATTTGGTTTTTAAGTTCATAATTTATTTGTATCGAATAATATTTGTGGAGAAAGGATTAAATGGATTTTAATATCTAAAAAGATCAGGGGTATGATTTTGAGGTTCACATATGCATGAAGCAAAAAATATATTTGTAGAGGTCTAAAAGAATTTCAATATTTTAAAGATTAGTCATTAGTTTCTGACTTAGGGATGTTTTGGATTTACTTAAAAAAATGTGTTATTTATATTGTTTCTTAGTGCATTCTAATTTAGATAATTTGAGATTTTTTTTCTTCAAAAAACTGAGTTGGTAATTTTTTTTTTCAAAAAAATGTTAACTTTTAATACTGTATACAATTATACATTATACAACATGGATAACTTTGTGCAAAGATTTCTAATGATTGAAGCTGAAGCTACATCAGCTGCTTTATGAATGACAATGGATAATGGATTAGTTGTGGCATAAATGATGTGTAAATCGTCCATGTCCTGTTTATTCTCTTCTAGTAACTTTTTTTTCTTCTTTTGATTGGGGCCATTACCTTGCTTAAGTGAAAAGTAATTTAAATGTTAGGTCCCACCATTTAAATTTGAAGGTGAATCCAATTAATGAACCAAATCGGTTTAGCAAAATGTTTCACATACAAGAGATGAAGAGTGACATTTACAGGTAGATATTTTGTCGGATTCAATTTCTTAGGTAGCTACTCGGAGATTTGCTGTCTTCTGATTTGATTGCAAGGTGATTCTATTGTAATTGTACTGTCACGGCTGGTCACCTTATTTCATTAGGTAGTTCATCTTTTGTCATTAATAATTAGTATTTATCATCACATAATGTTCTATCATTTCGAATGATTCTCTTTATATATGCGCGTTTCCATATATAGCAGTTAAAGTGTGATTAAAACCCTTAAAAAAATGTGCTTTAGTGATTTTATTAAAAAAAATCGAAAGGAGATTTTACTAAATTTTAAGTAAACAGGTTTCGATCATAATGTTTTTTTTTTAACAATCGGCTAAGAGCTGCTAAAAGAATTTGCTTCAAGATTTATATATTTTTGGTTGAATATACTAGATTTTGAAACAAGATAAGTTTTTTAAAATAAATAAATCTTGTTTTTCCTTATCCTTAATGTCGATTAACAAACATATATGGTTAACACATTTTCTTAAATTGATAATATTTGCTTTGCGAATTTGGTAAATTAAATTTTACGTTTGTTGTCACATCATTCCTTTTCCTTAAGGTAGTATGATGGCCATGGTTTCATGTTTCAACTTTTGTGTCAAATCATAATTAAAATGATTATCCTTCATTTGTAGGTATGTATGTTTTCTGGAAATAATAATAGCGAATTCTTTTCTAAATTAATTGATTGAACAAATCCAATCTTGAATCAATAGCATCATTTTTTTTTTACAATAATAGCTTCATTGGTTAATGACTAATATATTTCTCAAAATATTTATTGTAATCAAACCTTTCAAAATATTTTTAATTCAAAAAACAACAGGCTACAAATTAGCCAACTAGACGCATGTTAACATGGGCCAAATAGATAAGTCCAGTTTAGTCCCATGATTCAATGATATGGCTTGAGCTTCTGTTTCTGCCATCATCACAATTTATTTATTTTTCTTACTTTTTGTTATAACTAGTTTGAAAATCTTTTGAATTTTGACTTAAGATTAAATCCTCATTCCTTAAGTCCTTGCTTATGCAAAGGACTCCACTACTAGCTAGCACATTGTCACTTCACATTGTTGCATAAACTTAATTAAGAGAGAAAAAAGCCATCACAAAGTCCATATGTTTTTAGATTCCAAATAAAAATGGTACCTGAAAATTCCCTCAAAAATCAAGGAATCAGGTGCTGCGGCCATGGATGGAACCAAGAAATAAAATTGAATTTCTACGATTCATCTATCACATGGTACCTGAGATGCTCTAAATATTCTTCAGTTGAAGAGTATGTGTAATTACAAACAACAAATACACATATAAACTAATGAGAAAATGAGTTATGTATTCATAATATAATTTTTTTTACACAGTTACTTATAATTATAATATATCATTTATAATAAATTTATTAAATTTTAAAATAATTATCTTAAAGTAATTTAAATTATGATTTATGAATGAATATAAATAATAGTATAAAATTATTTTATAGTGTCAGCAATAAATATTAAACTTTAAACTAATTAAATGGAGCGAGTTTTAACTTAAGTTTGCATGCAAATATAGTGATACACTCACTGGCGGATGCACTAATAGCCTTATGGGGACCACAAGTAATTTTTTTTACTTAAAGATTTTCAATAAAAATAAATTTGCCTCCACAAAAAAAATAATTATTGTCCCCATAAGATAATTTTTTTTAAATGAAGGTAAAAAGTTATAAGAGATAAAAGAGAGAATAAATTAAGAAAAAAATGTTATGCACTAACAAAGTAAAAAGTTTTATATAACTATCCAATCATAACCTATCATGTATGATAAGTTTATTAACTTTTAAAATAATTATTTTAAAATAATTCAAATGATGATTTGTGATTGAATGATAGTGTAAAACTGATTTACATTATCGGTGAATAGACATTAAACTCATAAATTAATATGTGTACAAGGTAGTTGTAATTTATACAAACTTAGGCATTTTAGAAAATTTTGTCATGAAATTATGTCTTTCGTAAATATTTATACTATTTTTTTAGGGGTGAGTATAAGAATTCAGATCCAAATACGTGGATTTACCTGTTAAGCCTGCGGACCTTACGAATAATTGACCTCTTTTTTTAAAGCCCACATAGTTATATCAAGTTTTTGAGTTTGACTTATTAAACCCACCGACCTAGCGAACTTTATTCGTGGACTACTTCTTTAATCCGTCCAAGTTCAATGTGCAAGTATTATTAATTTGTTATGTTAAATTTTTTATCTTTAATTTAGGTTATTATTGTTAATTTGTTATGTTTAAAATGTTGATATATTAACCAAGTATTTGGGCACAAATAGTTAATGTGGTGAAGTTAAGGTCGAATCGTTCAGGTAGTATTTGAGTTTGATCTTTAACGAAAATAATTCTTGGTCATGTTTTAGTTACCTCCTAGCCGAATTCTAGATTAGTCAGGGTTCCTTTCTCCTGATGAACTAGAAAATTAAGACAAAAAATGTTGATATTTATTAGGGTGATAGATATTTGCTTAAAAAATAATTCAATTTTTTCCTTCTAATGTTATATATTTTCACTTTTTAAAAAATATTTATTTTATAAAAAATATTTTTTCAAATTAGCATTTGGACGCGTGGAATTGTCCTTTATCCATAGACTTTTATGGACCGAATATAGACCCTAAAAAAATAATTTACTCTACAGACCGACCCTATTCAACTTGTCTAAAATGCATGTTCCACGTAACTTAATGCTATCATGAAGAAGGTGGATCCGTGTGAAGACCTGACCGATGATGACATCCTTACTCTCATATGCTACTGGACCTAAATCAAGAGCATTTGTTCAAGATGTATGTCTTTGTAAATGTTTTGCTATACTTTGTAAATCCAAATTCATATAGAATATGTTTATAAAATTCTACTCCATAACATGTTTATCAATTTATTTGCTTGTAATCAGGTGCCATTTGAAGTCCTTGTGCAAAGGTAAATATCCCGTCTATTAGATTCAAGTCTTCAATGTGCCAGGTTTATATACAATGAATTAATAAAGGTTGGAACAGCTTAAAGCTTGTCATCTCAGTTGTCTTGCTATATCAAGTATGTGCTTAAATAAATTCCCTTCTTTACAGACCAGCCGTTGCTGTATGGTGACTGAACTGCAGCGATTCCCTTGTGAAAGCGCATGGATGAAGTTGTAAGAAAATTTTTAAAAGAAGACCTTAAACCCTTGGAGAGCAATATTGCACACTTCATAGAAATTCAAGTATGCTGAAATTTAACTTGTTTGAAGTATAAATGTATACTTTCTCCATCCTCTACCTATCTTCTATTGCATCAAAAGAGCTGATCAAAATTTGGTTGTTGGGTCAAAATTTGGTTTCTCTTAACTCATACCCGAATTGTGTTTTAAGTCATATCTGAATTTCTAGCTAGTCTGAAACTGATAGAAGTTTCATTCTTGATATTGCTCAGTTTTTAATTGAAATCTTGTACTCAACTCCTTGATTTTGTCAGGTTAAATTATTCATTTGGTTCTTATAATTTCATGATTCTTATTTTTTTAGTTCTTATAGTTTGAAAATGATCTTTTTAGTCCCTATAATTTACATTTTAATTCTCTTTTAGTCCTGTAATTTTGAAAGCAATTTTTTTAATTCTTTCATGATTTTTATTTTTTTAATTCCTATAATTTTCAAATTATAAGAAGTAAAAAAGAATTAAAATACAAATTATAAAAACTAAAAATAATATTTTTAAACTATATGAACTAAAAAAAAATTAAAATATAAACTATGCGGACTAAAAAGATCACATTCAAACTATAAGAACTAAAAACGTAAAAATCAAGAATGTATAAAAACCAAATAAATAATTTAACCATTTCCTTAATATTATTCCACATAACAGAATGAGAAAATTATTTACAATGAAGTTGTTATGAAGTGATGTTGTTGGTGGGTATGTCGAGGCTTCATTTCTTAGAATGTATCTCCCTTTTAACTGATGGGGTTGGGATTTCTTAAATTTCATCAGCACTGAAGTGAGTTTACGTTATTCTTGTTTAATTGACTGATCGGGCTTTGGATGATGTGTTAAAACATTAGTGAATGTTGTTCTATCTCTTCGAATAAAATGGAAAAAGCATCTCAATTTTAAGGATATTCATAAGATTTTGGTGTCTAATAGAAACCATTGGTGTGCCATAAGTCAGCCGGTCAGCTTATTCGTGTCAATTGCGATGGTCAATCTTTCTATAACTGAATCATGAATTTACATGTCCTTGATTTCTTATTTATACTACTCAATTGTGCAGATGTACTACAAAAACACTTTCAACCCAAATTTTATTGGTGGAAGAAAGGCATTCGAAGTTGCAGTGCAGCAGACCCAGTCTTCTAGGTTGCTCTACCAGTTTCTAGGCAGAAGGTATACTTATTATGAGATCTTACTCCAAATATGCCCCATGTTTTTCATTTAAGATATGTATTCTAATTTATGTCATTGCCAGCCTTTCTTTTCTTTCAACTTTCTTAATAATCTTCTATAGCATGCTCTGGAGTCTGAGAAGGGATCAGCCTCTGAAAGAAGTGTTAAGTCTTGGGTTATTCTTGCTAGACGAGCTAATGGAGTAGTTACTGATTCGGTTTGCAATTGTATACTGTTTAATTGATAAAATATTTCCTTATATCTTAGTGGGAATCAAGGTAAGGGCTAAATTTAGCACCTCACTGTTATTACTCTATAAATGACAAATAGGGTGTCCGTGCTGCATCAGATGTTGAAAGAGTTGTACCCTCTGGTAAGTTGTATATTCTATTTAATGCTTTGATTCATTTGCATTTATTTTATTTATGCTTATTAAGATTTTCTTTTGTTTCTCTTATCTTAGTCAAGTGATTTTCATGATCACTGCAATTTATTATTGTTTTGAGATATTTACTTTTAGTGCTTGGTGTTTTTTAGGAAACAATGGTGGATCAAGTTGGGGTATCTCATCCCTTTTTGGTGGAGATGATAGCCGTATGACTGTGAAGGAGAATATAGCTAGTAAACCACATACTGAACAACCAGTTCACAGCAAGGAGCAATCATTCTCTACGATCCATTTGAGAGAGGTATATATATGTGACATGTATATCATCAGCTTTATCATGTTCCTTAGGTATAAATTTCATATTGTGCTTTGGTTTTTGTAGCCACCTCCTATCTTGAGGCCGTCTGAGAGCAATTCAGAGACAGATGTTATTAAAATAACAGCAAATAAGTTGCTTCTGAGATCATACTACGACATTGTCAGAAAAAATGTTGACGATACTATACCCAAAGAAATTATGTATTCCTTGGTGCTTTACTGCCTCATCCTTCTTGTAGGATTTGCAAAGTGTTGCATCATAAATTAATTAAAAGTAGTAATCTCTTGCTGTCTTTATTCTTTTGCTAACATGCATTTAATAAATACCGGTGACTGTCATTGACTAACATATAGTTGTTTTTTTTAAAGGAGGTAACATATAGTGGTCGTGGCAGTGACGTGTTAATTCATTCTGATGTATATTTCTCTGATGTTGATTGCTGATTGTATTTTGTATGTTAAAATTCAAACCAGATCGAGACAAACTGTTTGAAGAGTTGTTACAAGAACCAGATGAGATAGCCATGAAAAAGCAGTGCTGTCAAGAACTTCTCCAAACTTATCACTAGGCTTTTAGGGTTGACGGTCCTAATACTTTTAATTGGCTATGACTTATACCAAATTTCTGTGTTACTTTACATGGCATGTCTGGTTACACTTTATTTAAATTAGTTGCTTTATCACGGTGGATATGTTTGCAATCTTTGTTGCTCCTCTAGTTAGAGTAGGTTATTATTGTAAGATGTAAGAAACATAAATCCTAAGCCCTAACCCTAACCATGCAGGAATGGTCAAAATTAAAAGTTACGTGACCAGTTGAGAAAGTTATCTGACTTTATGTTTTAATCTTAATAATCCATGTAACATTGAATAGTCGTCGAGATGCATTCCTCACTTACCCAGAAAACAACTGCTGTAATTTGATTCTTGATTCTAATTGGTGATTTCTTACTATATTTGGTTCTCAGGTACTGTAGTCAGTACTCACCCATATATATTCTCTTTGAAACATTGCTTTTTCTGTGAATTGCAAGTCAATTGCAAGGGACAAGGATGCTTCTTTTCTACATGCATGCTTTTGAGTTGTCACCAATGCTGAGTCGATTTTCTTCTCATTACTTCCAGATGTATATGGTCCAAGATTTATTTATTTGGTCTAGCTTTTCCGCCCAATAACACCTGTAACATAATATAATATATAGCCACTCTCTTATAACTATATTTTGTCTTGGTGGGAATTGGAGGAACTGCCTCTGGAAGCTGAAACAGTTGAAAATGGATACAATTTGCCTGAAACAACTTGTGTGCCTGTTATTCATGGATTACCAACACCATCCATGTACTCTACAAGCAATGATGGAGACGACTATTATGCAGCTTCTCCGAAGTACCCAAAGTCAGATAGATTCCAATGGAAGCAGAAGGCCGTTCATGTCAGGTTTTTATCCTACGGTTGATGGATGAGCTAGGCTATAACTATTAGCTTTTGAAAATCACATCCGAAACAAAATCAAATCCAAAACGTGAAACCAAATATGCTAGCATGAAATTACTCTATGTGACTAAAATGGTCTTGAATGTTGGCCATTGCATTCTCTACATAAGTTCACTTTTTCTTCCCATAGCATTGGCATTATATTACAAGACTCTAGAGCAAGAATAATAGGAGCAGGTGATCTTCGACATTTTTTAGAATCTGCTTTCTATATATTCATGTGTATGACCTAACCTTTTTTTGGTTAGTAAGATATTTTTGTTATCAATTGACAATTATGTAGTTCGAGTTTTTTTTCTTTAGTCGAATTGGTTTTGGAAGTAATAGGAGGACATATTGGCTATATGAATTTGCAAGCAATATGAATTAACAATTTTAGATAAGATGTCGATTTCCCTTGTGATTTTTATTTACATTATTATTATATTAGTAAGATTAAATTTATGAGTTTTTATTAAACGACATAAATTGTAGTTCTTATTTAATGAATTCTACTATTGATAATAAAAATTTCACCTAATAATAATAAAAACTCATAAATTAAATAATAAAAATTAATTTAGAATAAATTCACGTAATTTTCATTTAATAAAAAAATTATATTGATAATAATATAGAGGAAGGTTGTCAAACTCGTGATTCTACATAGAATCGTAAAAACTCCGTAAATCGTAGAATTGTAAGAATTTACTCAAATAAAAAAAATATATTAATAAAAATACAAGTGAGCTGAAACTAGAGATGTTTTGCATACTTCAAAATTGTCAAAGTAAAAGAGTTGAACTGCCCTGCATTGTGGTGTGTTCCAGCTTGTATTGATTTTATTAAAAAATAAAAGGGCAACATCAAACATGTATGTTTCACTATGTGTAGCGTGTGTACAGTGTACTAGTACTGGAACAAACAAGCTGATTATGGTTACAGAATGAAGTTCCCTTTCTATACATATCCCTTATATATTACTAGAACCACAATCAGTGAACTTTGTAAATCATTCCTTTTAATGCAACCATGTTTAGGAAACCAAGAAGGAATGGTCCCAAAACATCATATGCAAATAACAAGAAAACAAAAACTTTCTTTCAGTTTGTGTGAATGCAAACAATTTGATCTAACCAGAGTTGTTCAAATGAAAGCTACAACTAAATCAGACTACGTGGTTTTTATGTTCAACTAATCTTAGAAAATTCTAGGCAGGAGAAAGTTTGCAAGATTTTGACAATTTAGTTTTCCATATGATATATGGTGGGCTGACTGCCATATCAATGCTTTTTAGCTAAACAAAAGATAATCACATATGTATTTGATTACGAACAAAGATTATGGTGGACTAACACCGACGATTAGAGAATTCACATATGTATTTGATTATGAACAAAGATAATCACACAAAAATCATTAAAATCGAATGCATCTAAGTAGTGGAAGATGCACAATTAAAATCGAATCACACAATCAACGAAGATGCACAATTAAAATCGAATCACACAAAAATCACTAAAATGCTCACTGTTAGGTCAACAGTAAAAAAACTAAAAACCAAGACCTCACACTGGAAGATGCACAATCAACTAAAGGCATCTAACAGCTCATGAGAAGCCTTGTAGTTGCAGGGGAAGGGAACACCACGATGCGAGTTAGGTCATGAAAGGAGAGGACTCATAGGAGAAATTACCTTAACGTCATGACGTGAAGCAAAGCTTGGAGCGCGAGTGAGGACTGGCAAGGCAATGACGATGACAGAGGACCAGCGACGACGAGGATTGCGACTGAGGGCCAGCGATGATGATGCGAGTGAGGGGCGAGGGCTTTCAAAGCAGAACAACGGTGAGTAGCTCAGCTTCAAAACGACGTTGTTTTGAAAATTTCGTAAACCCACGGACTCGTCGCAGACTCATGAGTCTACCTAAACTCGCCCGAGTCTGCGCTAAATCGGACGAGTCTACTCCGATTTCGATTATATTTCCGATTCAACTCGTCGACCCTTGGTGGAATCATAAAATCGTACGATTTCACGAGTTAAAACACGATTTTAACAATCATGATATAGAGTATACTTTTTTTTATTCTTTTTCAATTTTATTTATTTTTGAATCGTAATATAGAGTATATTAACTAAAAAAAAAACCAAACTGAAAAGATAAAATTAAAGAACCAAATTACCAACTTTGCGTCCTTTAGTTAATTGAGAATTGAGATTAGTTTTAAATTCAACCTCTCGACACTAGAGCGACAACTTCATATCCTCGTTGCTGAAAGATGTGAGTTAGGAATAATAATAATACAAGAGAATTAGGTATATTCGTCTGAGAAATGTTTATACGATAACTCATGCAACAAATTATATAAGAAAAAAATATATAATGCATATTATGTTTGAAATATATTCAGCATCAATTCCTCATATTAAAATCACATGATCACCATGAAAACTAGAAACAACTACATGTTACTTTATTTTCAGCTTGGGAATGAACACAATTTTGGCTTAACGCACTACTACCGAAAACATGCATATAAGAAAAAAATTGTGATGGAGAGACATAAAATCTTGTATAAATAACACAACTCTATTCATTTTTATATTTGTAATTGTACGTTATAAAATACTTGTAGGTAGCAATCTTATCACCCATATTCTTATTTGTCAGATGCTTAAATACTATTAATTGAATTCATTATTTATATTTTAGTTAACTCAAATATGCTATCCCATAAATCTGCTTATTTGATAAATTGGTAAAACATTATTGTTATTATAATGTTAACATTAACCTTGAAAAATGAATAAAGTATAATATATAATATATAAAAATTTAAATAAAAAAATGTTATATATTAATATAAAATAATTTTACATTATCATTGATAAAAAAATTGTTTACATTGATTATTTTAAAAGTCATATTAATAAAAAAATTGTTTACATTAATTATTTTAAAAGTCATATTAATAAACATGTGATTGGATTATAGTGTAATTGTTAATTTTTTTACACGGACAACCATTAAACTCAACTTAAAGTTATAGAAAAATAATTAATTCTTAGAAATTACAAAACTAATTAATTAATTAAATTAAAAATTGAATTCGGATCAAAATATTATTTCCTAAACTGCTCGTGACTGCAATCCGGGCCGGGTTGAAATTTGCAAGGAGCCCTTTTTGTAAGTGTTAATCCCTAAACCCAAAAAAAAAACCTTTTTTTGGGAATTTCTCATTAGAAATGAAGATGGAGGAAAGTTCGTTCCTTTCCGTGAAGAAAAGGTGGTGCAAGGTAAAACCTTTGTGCCTTTAAATCCTCAATGTCCAAGTCTTGCAAAGGGTTGGCCATGGAGCTAGTCAAGTGTCTCAGTGAATCTGATTGTGTTAAGGTTCGGTTTTGGTGATTTGTATGGCTTTGTTGGATTTAAAAATAAATGATTTTTTTGTGTGATTTGTGCAGAAATGATTAATCTTGAATGTTGTGATGACGTTGGCTTTGTGTGTGTGTGTGTGTGTTGGAGAATAGGTTGAGAAGAGATCATATAAGGAATGTGTTGGAGAGAAGAGTCCATGTATACCAAGTGAGTGTGTTGGACTCAGGGAAACCTATTTCAATTGCAAGAGAGGCCAGGCAAGTGTTTACTTTTTTAACTTGATCATGGTACCTTCTATGTGATTTCAAGTGTTTTGGGATATCCATTTTATATGAAATTGTCTTGCAGCTAATGCTAGCATTTACTTTAGAGTTTAATTTTAACACCCAGTAAATTTTGCATTGTCAATTAATTAAAACCAGCAATTTTCAATTATATTACAATTCAGTATTCAGTATAGTAGGGCAATGTATTTCAATTAAATAGTTTACTTTAAGCTTGAAGCTGACAAATGAATGAATGCTGAATGTTTCGTGATGGCCTGATGGGGTATTGCTATTATCATCTCTTTTTTTCTTTTTGTGTGTGTGATGAAATGTATCTTTATAGCATGTAAATGGACTTCCACCAAATTATCTGGCTGCTAATTTTTAAACTATTGCACCACAGAATATTACAGAGGTGTCGGTAACTGATATATGGTTGTAAGTATGGAATTGAAAAGTTGGTAAGGCAAATTAATCTAGGTCCCAGGTCTTTTTGGAGAAAATAGGAGTGAGCAAGCATTGGGGGTCCACTAGGTAGAATGAAATGAAATCAAATAACATTATACTTGGGGACAAATGACCGCAGTTAATTTTTTATTGTTTTTTTTAGTTACCATCTTGCTTTAACTTTCAAAGGTAGAGGAAGACGGCGTTATGATTACTGAAGGGTGGTGGTTCTTTTTTCTGGCGGGCAAGGGAATTTTCTGAAATCCTCTTTAAAACTGGTTGTTATATTCATGATGTGTGGCCTTGAGTAAAAGAGTTTTGAGCAAGGAGCTTTTTACTTGACTGTGCAAGTGTTGAAAAGGTTTGATGGTTAAGCTTGTAAAGTCAGTCTATAGAATATGATCTGTCTTGTGTCTTTTTATGATCTCTTGCTCGTCTTCATGGATGATCTTGAAATGTTAGCATGTTCTTTATGATACCTGAGGATTTTAAAACTCGGTAAGAATTCTCAATTTTACATCTGATGATTGTGCATGATTAGCGTTTAAACTAACAAGTAACAACCAACCAGGTATTGTTCTAGTTCATAATTGAATTCAACAAGTTTGTTCATGAACAATTGTATCTGTTAGTAGCAATGCTCACATGTTGCAAGCTCATTTTGTATTATTAGGCCTTCATGATGAGCATTTCTAATAAAATTGGTCTGCAATAAATCATAACAAAGTGACTAAGATTTCTTTAACGATCCATTTAGCCATCTTCATTGCAAATAGTATAAGTAGTAGGGCTGGGAAAACCAATGGTAAAAATGTATGTAGTTGAAGAAGATGATGAATAAATTTAAGTTCATATGTAAGTTGTGATATTAAAAATTAAACAGCTCTTTTTTCTTTTGGCATTCTTATCAGGTTGACATGAGAGCTAGGATTCGTGGAAACAAGGGCTATTAATGATCTCATCATACATTTGAAAACTCTGAAGTTGTTCTGTCCAGTTGAGGTTCTTTCAATTTTTAGCTCAAGACGAAGTCAACAAAAGTAAGAGATGAGGGTGAATCAGAGAAATGGGAGGCCTTGTTAGTTGTTTGATTTGATGGCATTGTAAGCTACACATGCTCATGACAGCAACAATTTTGCTTTTAGAGAGATCATTAATATATACTCTATTTAGTATTAACATAGTAGTGCATGTACATTCACCTACATTCTTGAATGACACTTTCCACTTCCTCTTATGATAGTTCCTCTAAGGGTGAGGCTTGTAGGATGCTCTAAGTGATAGTTTCAAGATTTGTTTGTCATAATTCATGCATCTCCATTTTTTATACAGTATGGTCCCTCTACTTACCTCTCCATAATTCCTGAACACTTCCTTTCTCAAGATAAAGAGCATTAAAAAGGGGTTGTGGAGTATTGGCTCTCTAGTATTGACACTTTAGAGTTTTCTCAACTTTCCAATTTGTTCTTAATCTTTTAAAACAAAATTAATATTTATTTAAGTTTACTTTATATGTTATATGCAGTAGTTCTAAACAAAGTAAAATAAAATATTTAATTAATTTTATATTAAATAAAAATATTTTTAATTATGGTGTCTTTATTTGATTAATTTTTAATGAGTAAATCACTAACTTAGTCTTTGAAATTAACAAAATGGTCCTCGAAAGTGTAGACCATCTATCCATTTAGTCCCTCCATTAATGTCATCTAACATTGTTAAGTAGCTACCAGCCAACTAGGCACAGACAATTTCACATGGACAAAAATGACCTAAACATTGGCAGAAAAACGACGGTTTTTTCCTTCACTACATCTTGGTTCTTCTTGTCAATTAATTTTGCATTAGTCTTTTGATCTACCATCAAGGAAATGTCATCATAATACCCTTGAAACCTAGTTGTGTGAATTAAAATTGCTTTCATAGTTTCATCGCTATTCTTGACATGTATTAACATTTTAAACCTTTTCACAAAACTATGTTAATAGAAGTTTTGCTTGAGGTTTCCATTTGATGGATTCATGTTAAGTGGATGACATAGTTGCTCGTGATTCTTTATGCAAGAGCAATTGAAATGTTTGGCTGTAGAGAAAATATTCTAGAAAAAGAAAATGAGCACAAGTTTTTACAATTGGTAGATAAAATGTTAAATGGATTCATAGAACTTTTTTCTTCGAGGCTTCTACAGCAACAAGTTTGGAGCTAATATTTTGAGCCTTTCATACAATATTGTGCATCTACTGGAAATTACCAATGTGGGTTTCATTGCAAAGGATCTAGGCCTCCTAACCAACTATGGTAGGAGGCAGTGAAAACAATTATTTTCAATCAATAATGGAAGTGCTTATAAATGCTATTGCTTATGCTTACAACTTAGAGAAGAAAAACTATTCTTTTTTATTTTTTCAAGTTCATTCACCCAAATTTTCAAAAACTATTTTTTTCTTATTTTTATAAGTATTAAAAAAATTGACTCTTGATTTTAAAAAGACGAACCCAGAAAGTTAGACTAAACACTAAGTAAACTTATAAGCTAATTAAATAAGTTATAAATTGATTTATTTAATGTCAAACACACTCTAACATAGTTTATACTTCACGTAAAAATTACTTTTTTCCTAAAAATAAATAGTCACACACTCTCTAACACTCAATTATTGAATAAAATTTATTAAGAATTGCAAAAATTACAAGTCTTATTTGGCGAGACTAATTTTTGTTTTTTTTTTAATTTCTAATATATTTCGACCAATAATAAAGAATACATTGAAGTGTTATAAAATATATTCCTAACATCTATCTTCCTAAAATCACCTTTTTAGGTTTAAACAAAAAGGCCAATAATTTATAATTGATTTTCATAATTCTCAAGTAAATAGTTTAGACACACGACACAACTCATTGCATGCTACATATTCAACGAAATTTCAGTAGACAGAACATACAATTATAAAAGGTTTACTTCCAAATGTGAATCAACTACTTGCAAGTTAGCCATCATATCGAATGCGTAAGATTTGCAACTGAAGGATTTACAAAATTATCCGCTAGTGCAGGAGAGAAATTCACAGGACAAAAGTAAAAACCTATCACAAGGCTCCACGTCATCAACAAGTACATGAGCCTCCCAACAAACCATATTAACAAAGTGCCAATCACATTGCCTACACTTTCCTGAAGAACATCCTAATCACCAGTATGATTATCATTTATCAGTGGAATTATCAGGTTCACCCTGTGAAAAAAAACTTCACCATGTCAGCCTATTATTAAAGAAAACATAAACATCAAACCAAATAGCATAGGGCATATAAGCATCTCACTTATGATACTTACATTTGAATAATCAATGCAACCCACAACAGGAATTTTGTGTTCAACCTGTAAAAATAAACTCAGCCTAGTAAGTATTAACAATGTATTTATACACTCAATAAAAATACAGATATATCAATTAAGATTGCTCACCAAAAGCTTCCTTGAACCTGCCAAGGAGGAATCAAAATCCTTTAACACAATAGTTGGCAATTGATCAATGCCCCAACCTACAATTTTGCAGATGACCCGTGCATAGGCCCTGTGAGCTCGCTTCCTTTTTGTCTTGAGTATGGCAGTGGAGTGGTGAATTAATCCAACACAATCCTTAAACCTCTTCCATACCTTCTTCCCAATACCTCCACAAACCAAACAATAAAAATCCCCTTCTTTATGATTGCTCTCATAATATCTCCTCAAGTCACCATCTTCTGCAAACAGTTTTTCAAAGAACTTATACTCCTCACATTCTTTAGAATCATTATCTACCAGCTCATCCTCCTCCTCCTCCTCCTCATCATCATCTTCGTCCCTGTCAGAACCAGCATAATCATTGTTATCTTCATCACCGTCAGAACCAGCATCGCCAACTAAGAACTTCCGGCAAGCTTCTAATGCTTTGTGCTGCAATTGGAGCACTGCCACAGTTGCTTTCTCTTCGGCTGACAGACAATAAGTGAGAGAACATGATTTGATGTCATCAAAAGAAGGCCATCCTGAAGCTGTAGAAGAGAAACCAGCATTGGGGCTTTCACTTACCCACCCAGCACCAGAAACCAGAGATTCATGAGATTCCTACATTCAATTTTCATTAGTAACAACCAACAAGAAGTAAACATATATGGGAGTTGGGATTTGCTAGCAGCCAATATTAGTATTCCTTTGCTATTCCGATTTTCACATAATTGAAGTGTAGCCTACCACAGCTAGCAATGTTAGCCAATAATGAGGTATAACTTTCATCTTTTAAATTTAAAATGCTATCCCTTAAAAGC
Source organism: Glycine max (assembly GCF_000004515.6). Classification (NCBI taxonomy): domain Eukaryota; kingdom Viridiplantae; phylum Streptophyta; class Magnoliopsida; order Fabales; family Fabaceae; genus Glycine; species Glycine max. The sequence goes on along the minus strand of NC_038248.2, from coordinate 40,432,056 downwards.
TAGCTCTTTGTATTTGATCTAGTAATGTGTTTAATGTGCAAGGTCAAGACAATTTCACATTATAGTAGTGATTAGGTCATTATCATATATCAAAAATTTATTCTCAATACATAAATTAGTTGACAGCATTAAAGCAACGAATTTTCCCTAAATAACATTATAACCCTGAATATATAACCTAGAAAGATACACATAGGAGGAATTCAAAATGGAGAAAAATAAAAAGAGTAAAGGTGCATGCTTCTATTCAGCATTCATAATTTTGAGATACACCGCAGTTGTCTCACCTTAACTATTTCTCCTCCATTTTCTGAACTCAGTTCCAAGACCTTTCCTTCTAGATTCTCACTTTCCTTTTCAAAACCCTGCAGAAATAGAGTTAGCATAACTGCATAAGAACCATGATAAAATATTTAACCTATTCACATCACTATGTACCCATAATTTCTTTCAGGCTTCTTTTTCTCTTCCTTAAAAAGGTGGACCTGATACATAAAAATAATTAATCTTGCTAACATTCTGATGAAACCCTATTACATGCTCCCCAGGATCATCAAGTTTACAAACATCTTTTATTAAAAGTTAAAACCACAGAAAACCAACTTTTGTAAACAGAAATCGAAAATATGCAACAAATATACTTTATTTGAACCCAAAAGCATTAAGCAGGATATTTGGGTTCAACCTGTAAAAATAAACTCAGCCTAGTAGGCATTAACAATGTATTTATACACTCAATAAAAAATACAGATATATCAATAAGGATTGCTCACCAAAAGCTTCCTTGAACATGCCAAGGAGGAATCCAAATCCTTTAACACAATAGCTGGCAATTGATCAATGTCCCAACCAAAAACTTTGCAGATGACCTGAGCATAGGCCCTGTGAGCTCTCTTCCTTTTTGTCCTTAGTATAGCAGTGGAGTGATGAATTAGTGTCTTACAATTCTTAAACCTCTTCCATACCTTCTTCCCTATACCTCCACAAACCAAACAATAAAAATCCCCTTCCTTATGATTGCTCTCATAATATCTCCTCAAGTCACCATCTTCTGCAAACACTTTTTCAAAGAACTTGTACTCCTCACATTCTTTAGAATCATAATCATCTACCAATTCGTCTTCATCCTCATCATCTTTGTCATCTTCGTCACTGTCAGAACCAGCATCCCCGACTAAGAACTTCTGGCAAGCTTCTAATGCTTTGTGCTGCAATTGCAGCACTGCCACAGTTGCTTTCTCTTCTGCTGATAGAGAATAAGTGAGAGGAGATGCTTTGATGTCATCAAAGGAAGGCCATCCTGAAGCTGTTGAAGAGACGCCAGCTTTGGGGCTTTTACATACCCATTCAGCATCAGAAACCAGAGATTCATGAGATGCCTACATTTAATTTTCATTAGTAACAACCTACAAGTAAACATTTGTGGGAGTTGGGATTTTGCTAGCGCACCCAAAATTAGTATTCCTTTGCAATTCCAATTTTCACAAAGTTGAAGAAAGTGCAGCCTACCACAGGTAGTAATGATAGCCATGAAATATAAATAACTTTCATTGTTTTCAATTTTAAAAAGCTCTTTGTATTTGATCCACTAAAGTGTTTAATGTGCATGGTCAAGAAAATTTCATACTATGTTTATCGTAGTGAATGATGAAATAAACCTCATAGATTTTGAAGGAACATCGTGTTACAGATTTTGAAGAAACAGCAAGTTACATTGCTCATAGCTTTGCTACAGGGTACCAATCCTCTACTGTGAATCTTGTAACTATTTCTCTACTATCACATAAATGCTTTTATAATTTCAACCAGAAGAAGAAAGACCATAGCTTTTCCATAGATTATATATAAAAAATTTATTCTCAAAATACATCAGTTAGCTGACAGCATTAAAGCAGCAAATTTTCCCTAAATAACATTATAACCCTGAACATATAACCTAGAACGATACACATAGGAGGAATTCAAAATGGAAAAGATAAACAAAAAGTGTAAAGGTGCATTCTTCTATTCAGCATTCATAATTTGATATGGACAGCGACTATCTCACCTTAGCTATTTCTTCCCCCTTTTCGAAACTCAGTTCGGAGACCTTTTCAGCTGGATTCTCACCTTCCTTCACAAAACTCTGCAGAAAGAAGGTTAGCATCAGAAACCAAGCCAAGATAATTTAACCTATTCACATCACTATGTACCCCACAGTTTCTTTCTAGCTTCTTTTTCTCTCCCTTGAATAAGCTGGAATGGATTCATAAAAAACAAAGTTCTAAAACATGGTCGTGACCGCCATTCCAGCTATAACATCAAGGTTTCTGGAATCTCTGAAACCACAGTTGTGGCAGCATTTGTCCATAATTTCCAGCAACATCAAGGATCGCGACGAAACCACGACCTCGACCAGAATTTAAAACCTTTATAAGAAATAAGTAACCTTGCTAACATTCTGATGAAACCCTTTTATATGTTGTTCCTCAAGCTCAGCAAGTTTATAAACATCTTTTGAACCATCAGCATTACCATTCAAAAGCAAAAGCCACACAAAACCAACTCATGCAATCACAAAAATATGCAACAAATATTCTTTAATCGAACTCAAAAGTAGCATTGCTTACCTCTGGCCCAGTTGGCTCCATCCCCACTTGGCGAGTGAGTGTTGTTAGGGTACTGTGAAAGTGAAAACGATCTTCATGGTAAAAACTGAGAAATGAGAATAGAGCTATATAACTTATCATCAAATTATTTTATTTTAAGTGAACACTATTTTAGTGTTAATATTATTCATGCCAATATATAATTGCGAAAGTAATTAATAGAAAATTTGTGTATAAAAAGTATTAAAATTATTTTTTAATGAAATAACAAGAAAATATTATGTAAAAGTAAAAAAATATAAATCGATAGAGTAAAATATTGATCAAATTTTACAAATTCTTACATGTGTGCTAAAATTTTACAAATTCTTATATATGTGCTAAAATTAAAGTTATACGATTAATTTGAATCAATAATTAATTTAAACCTAAATGTACACTTTTATTTTATTTGAATGGAAATAAACAAAAAAAATTGTTGACTTTTCTTATAGATAGCATTTTAATTAAAAAATTGATTTTCCTTCAAATCCACCGAAACGGTCCATTATTAGGATGATTGTAATTTTATGCATGTAACAATATTTACAGAAAGTGTCAACCGTTATTTCTATATAATTAATATGATAATAATTAATAATTAAGAAATCACAATTCCTAATTCAAATTTTACAAATTCTTATATATGTGTTAAAATTTAAAATAATTTATAGCATTGTTAAAAAGGCAAACATTTACGATATGCATGACATGTGTCTCTTGAATATATGTTTATAAATAAAAATTTAATTTCATAAAATTATTTTGTTTCATTTTTTTATTATAAGTAAGAACTCTCACTTTAGATTTGTTGAAATATAATCATTTAACTTACTGCTCACCTAACACATAATTTACAGTATATATATGTGTGTGTGGTTAAAATAGATTAATTTTTAATAATAAATAATTCCTAACATAAAATTTTGAGAAAAAAATATATATTTAAAATTCATGAAAACTCAGAAATATGTTCTAGTGAATGATATATAGAACAGAATTGAATGTTGGCGCGTGGTTCTCATCTGGTGTGTCTGTCCCCACTGGAGAAGATCAGCCTCAGATAAGGAAACGAAACATAGGAATCGCTTTCTTTGCTCTTTCCCAACCCAATGGCTACTTCCATTAACAGGTTTTCCCCCATCTCTCTCTCTCTCACACACATACTTTCTCTCATGAAATTCAATTTAACTTTGTGAATTTTCTCGTTTGAAGCAGCAGTGCTCTGGGGTGGAAACATTCCTCCTTGTTCGTACAATCTAATAATGGCTTTAACGTGGCTTCGCCTCCTTTCAAACATAAACCGCCACGCTCCTCCAAGTTTTCTCTCACTTGCTCTGCCGCTTCCTCTTCTTCTGGTACCTTCCATTTCTTCCTTCCCTTTTGCTTTTTCAACTCTATTAAGGAACTGTGTATCTGTGTTTTTTGTTAATTTTGCTCAATTTTGACTTGGGTTCATTTGGCGTGGTTGTTTTGCAGTGGAAATTTAGTTGCTTTATCTATATGCGATGCACTGTGAAATTCCAATAATTTAGATGTTGCTTGTTAGCACGGTTCATTTATGATGCTAGAAAAAGGGTAATTCGGATATCAAATGAAGTATTATAGGGATTGTTGAATACTTGATTTTGATTGAAATTGAATGAATGAAGGGGAAAAGAAAATAATGTTTTTTGAAGAGTAAACTTAGCTGCCATTTGTGCCCGAGGTTTAAATTGCGGTTGGTCAGTTACAGTTGTGGTTTCATTGCAATCCTTGATATTGTAGAAAATTATGGTTAAATGCAGCTGATGCGGCTGCAATTGAAGTTGCGGAGACCCCCCCTAAACCTTGACATTGCGATGCAATTAGAATCGAGTTTGCAAACCGTTTTTTTTTTATATGGTCTCAGAAGGTACATTTAACTTAGTTTCACAAATTTGCGACAAAAGGGAGGAGAAACTTATGTTGTTCAATGTTCAAACGTTTCCATTGAAGAGTGTTGTGAGAATTTATCTGCTGCCTTTTTTTGTCTCACATGCAGACATGTCACTACAAATATACAGAAATTGACTTGGGTGCTGTGTTGGTTTTTATTTTAATTTTATTCAGATCCACTATTGGTTAAGGCTGCTAGGGGGGATCCTGTTAGTCGTCCTCCGGCATGGATGATGCGCCAGGCCGGAAGGTACATGGCTGTTTACAAAAAGCTTGCTGAGAAATATCCATCCTTCCGAGAGAGGTCAGAGACAACTGATCTCATTGTGGAAATTTCTTTGCAGCCTTGGAATGCTTTCAGGCCTGATGGAGTAATTATCTTCTCGGACATCCTTACACCACTTCCTGCGTTTGGAGTTGATTTTGACATAGAAGAAGTAAGGGGACCTGTTATACATTCGCCCATTCGTTCTGAGGAAGGATTAAAGGTTTTACATCCAATTGACCTGGACAGGCTTAAATTTGTTGGAGATTCACTAAAGATACTGCGCCAAGAGGTAAAATTTAGTTGCATCTCCTCATTTATGTCCCGGCCATTCTTCTAACCTGTTTCCCTTTCTAATTCTTTTTTTATTTAGGTTGGTGGTCATGCAGCTGTTTTGGGTTTTGTGGGAGCACCTTGGACAATAGCAACATATATAGTGGAAGGGGGTACAACACGCACATATACAACCATTAAGAGCATGTGCCACACTGCCCCACATGTATTGAGGACTTTGCTTTCTCATTTGACGCAGGCAATAGCTGATTACGTTATTTTCCAAGTGGAGTCTGGGGCTCATTGCATACAAATATTTGATTCATGGGGTGGACAACTACCACCTGAAATGTGGGAACGCTGGTCAAAGCCTTATATCAAAGAGGTAACAGAAAAAAAAATCTCCATTTGCCTGATGAAATTGTTTTTTAATTTTTTAAACTTCGCAATTTGGAATTCTTGTTATTAAGCCTTCACTTATGTTATAAGTATAAATGCTTTGGCTTTAACCAAGTTCATTAGTTGAAAAAGGAAAAAGAATGTAGCTTGCTGAGTTTTGCAACAATTAACCAATTGTGTCAAGCTAAAGTTATATTGTTCCTAACTTCCAAGCTTCGATGATTTTTCTTGGTTGGTTGACTTGGTAAACATATGATTAGATGATCAGTTTAAAGCTTTTAATTTGTAATTTTTGTGGGAAAATAAAAATAAAAAAAACTTATTACATGTGAGCCTTGATTAATAAATAAGCTCACTGGATGTTGATATTGTTGTGCTCTACTGCTCTTGACTTTGGGGAGAAAAATCCAAATCAGAGGCTACTTTATTTTTATATATTTTATTGAGATTAATATTGTTGTCAGTATCTTTTTGCAATACATAAACTCAAGGTTGGGTTGTGGGTACTATATTGCCTCCTTTTTTTTCCCTCCCTTTTTGCCATGATGTACTGCTTGCTGAATTTCCAGATTGTAAATTTGGTCAAGAAAAAATGCCCTGGGGTACCAATTGTTCTTTATATAAACGGAAATGGTGGTCTTCTTGAGCGTATGAAAGACACCGGAGTTGATGTTATAGGGCTAGACTGGACAGTGGATATGGCAGATGGAAGAAGAAGATTGGGTAGTGGGATAGGTGTTCAGGGAAATGTGGACCCTGCCTACTTATTCTCCCCTCTTGATGCCCTGACTGAAGAAATTCAGAGGTTGGTGACATAATATCTCTGTGCCTCAGTATTCATGAAGTCATTCCATATGGTTTTTGGCTTATAGAACTAGACAACCATTACTTGTCCTGTTGTCCATATAAGCATCATTCACTTTAGTCATCAAATTTATTTTTTGCAAGCAAATGTCTAGGCTGCATATTTTCTGTTGATGATCCAGTGTCTAAGCTAGACTATAAGAGAGGTTATCAAAAAGGATCTCGAACTTAATGATTTGGATAGAAGTATGGTACTTGATAGAACATTATGGCGGAAGTTGATCCATGTAGCTGACCCCACCTAGTGGGATAAGGCGTTGTTGTTGTTGTTGTTGTTGTTGTATCCAGTGTCTAAGCTGTATTGTGTAGTTGAACCACCTGCTAATTGCTTAATTAACTGCATAATTGAAAATAATTAAATGGGCAAGGACAACTAACAAAAAAGGAGAGAAACATTCCTTACAGAATTGTAGCTATATGTTATTTATATTATAAGTTCCAAAATAATGAATTAGTTCAATCAGACTTCTGTATTTGAGAAAGGCAACAGTCACTGCATGTTATGCTACTGGTGTTGTGTCCAACTGAACCCTTCATAGTCATCATAACTGAGAATGGAAAATGAGTTGTACCAATGAATTATCTTGACTTAATATGATAATTATTTGTCAGGGTTGTGAGGTGTGCGGGACCTAGACGGCATATCCTTAATCTCGGACATGGTGTTCTTGTTGGCACACCTGAAGAAGCTGTTGCACATTTCTTTGAAGTAGCTAGGAGCTTGCAGTTTGACACACTTTTTCAAAACAATACTGCAAAAGGCCCTAATCTTGTAACTTAAGAACAAATGTCATTAGTGTTGCTTACTTGCTTCTTGTTTTACTTTGTCTTGGAGTTAGTTCAAGCCCTTCTCGAAAGGAAGAGTGTAGGCTTAGTCCTTTATTCTTATGCTTCTATGAAATGATCAAAAGTCTGAGGATGCACATTGCTGTACCGGCTTAGATGAAGTTGTGATTTTACATTCTGCTGTATTTATAATTGATTATGATAAATTAATTGGAGGCTTCCTTCCATTTTGGTAAAATCTTCTTAACTTGGGGTGGCACCCTGTCTTTGTAGTTTGTACTAATATTTTATTTTATTTCAAAGAATTATTTAATTTATACTTTGTTATTGCCTGTCTGTTCAAATTGTATATGACCTACACATTTCACATTCTTTTTAAATTTACAAAACAATAATAATAATAATCTAAAAGATAGTTATTTTTCTAATTTTACTATTCTTTTAAAAATATCATAGAGAAAATTATTTTCTAAAAATTTCCCAAACATGCCCAAATAAACCTTAAAGTCTTTGTGATTGGTTTTCAAAGAAATTCGAACAACGACTTTCTTAAATAAAAAACACTAGTGAGAAACTATAGCATGCATTATTTTATTTGGGATTAAATATGATTTTGTTCCTCTAAATATTGACTCATTAATTTTGGTTCTCCAAATATAATTTTATTGCATTTGGTCTCTAGAATTTTTAAAATTTCTCTTTTAAGCCCTTTTAATTTTCTCTGTGAGAAGTTTACCACGTTATCATTTCTTCCTTACATAATTTTTAATGTGATGTGGCTTCCATGTCACATTTTTTCTAGTCAAATTAATAAGTAATAAAAATAAAGAAATTGAAACAAATGTTCCCCATGTTATTTGAAGACCTGAATTCTTTTACCCAAATACGTAATCCCTAGAGAAAATATTTAACTGTTTTTTAATTAAAAAAAATCAAATTCCATATCAAATTAATTGTGGGTAATTTGGATGCTGATTGGAATCTCTTTAACCCTAATATCTAATCCTAAGAGAAAATATTTAACTGTTTTTAATTTAAAAAAATCAAATTCCATGTCAAATTAATTGTGGGTAATTTGGATTCTGACCGGAGTGTCCTAAACATGCCATTTAAACAAAGTAAAAAAAAAGGATTTAATTTTAAAAATTTGAGAGGCCAAATACAATGAAATTATTATATATGGAGGACAAAAATCAATATGGGGTCAATATTTTATATTTGGAAGAATAAAATTATATTTAATCCTTTAATTTTTGTTTTTTGGGTTTAACTCGGTGGTGAAGGTACATTGAAGAGTTATCTCATTATGTTAAGGTCTGTTTGAGCCTTCAACTTAAAAAAAGAAAAAGAAAAGTATATGTACATTGAAGAGAATCTAATTAAGCACACAGGTGGAAGTGTTACTACAAGAACACTGGAATGATTGCCTTAATGCTTTAGAGCCTCGTTTACAGCCTTGAGAGCCTTGTCATATGAGAAAAAACCCATGAAATGGAACTCATAGCCATCTGTTGTGATAACCTGCATGCGTTTTTCTGATGGATTCAATCCATTTGTGACAGAACTGACTTTGCTCAACTGATCCAGCAGCACTATCACCTAGATGTTCCACACAAAAATCAGTACTCCATCCCACAAAGTTCCTCCTATTATCATTGCAATGATGCTAAATTAGGAAATCCAGAGTTTTATGCTCTCAATTCTCAAATTATACAACTCAATTAGCACTTGTCTAGTTTAAATTATTACAATAAACACTATCTTACTTATATGATATATTTTAAGTAATTTTTCATTGTCATTGAATCTTAGTATTTAACACAACCTATATAATTCACGATTCAAAAATTAGCATGACAAATAATTCATCACGAAAAAAAGGACTAGCTAAGCTGAGATAACTAATTAAAACGTATTTAATACTAATAAAAAATACTAATACAATACGAATAGAACTGTCTTTTCATATAAATATCCCTTCAACACAACATAGGTCATCAAAAGAATGAATATTTACTCTTTTATTATCAATCAAATTTAGATGTAATGTAGGGCACAACTCCTAAAAAATTGATTGCTTAACCTTTGGTATGAATTTTCAAGTTTAGATGGTGTCTGTTTTCCTGTAACTTAATAAATAGTGTGTGAATATCATCCGTAAAACTAATTCATGTGAACTGCATAAAAATATAACTAGGCAATGAGGTGAAAAGGTACCTTATAATAAACGCATTCATGCTGCTGCAGGGAGAATGGATGATGGCACAATGGAGAGTCACTGCAAAATGCTAATCTTTTGGTGGATATATAAAGTGTTCCAATTAGAGGTCCAGAGTTTGTTGATATGTAGCAAGCACATGGCTGTAAGAGCTTCTCTCCTGGAAAAACCCCAAATGTTTGTTGAAATAGCTTATCAGGTCCTCCTGATGTAAGCACCTTTGTTCCTTGAATAAGTCTAGCAATTGCAGCATCAGCTGGCCTAGAACTAACTCTTACTGAATACACAAAATAGATTTCCATTAGAATTGAATCAGGATGTCAAGCACTTAAATGGATTCCATATAAGTAAATAACTATGGTCCAACTTGGATTAGCTTCTAGCTTATGTAAGCTTTTAGTCAAGTATTTTATTGTTAACTATAAGAAAAGTTATAGGAGTACAAGTTTTCGAAAAAGTTAGAGAGTATATATAAGTTAATTTTAACCTAGTGACTTTTTTTTAGAGAATCTTGGAAAAAGTTTTTTCTTTCTTGTAAATTTGGGATTTGATACTACACAATATGTTCAAAATATTTGGGGATCTACTTTATTACGTAAGTGGATTCTTGACTTTTCTATCATGAGATAAGTAAATAATTTTTATTGTATAGACTCAACCTTGTTAATTTATTCTTATTGTGCTTCTTTTTCAATTAGATCTTTTATCCATAGAAAAAGAGAGAAGTTTAATTGATTTTACTTCTTTGATTTATTTTATTTTCTTCTCTTGTTTTGTTGAGAAGTTTATACACACTAAATTTAATATCAAAGAGCAAGGGAACTTTTCTGTGTTTTGAATAAGAGTTACTCAAGATCTATAACATCTTTAAAATTGCACTTCACTATGAGAATTTGGGTAAGGTGTTTTTTATAGAGTTACATCATCAGGACTATGACTACTTGGGAGGGTGCACATGGAGCAACCCTTTATTATTTATTTGGTATAAGTTAAATTGGTGATTGGTTTAGCATGCAAAAAACATGGGGCAAGCCTCTAATATTTATTTTGTGTGTGTATGATTTGGTACAAGAAAAAATATCATATATTCAACTTCCAAGTGAAGCTGGACAAGCTTATGAATATTTCATGAAGAAGCAAATATTACCAAAAGGACTGAAAAAGAAAAAGCAGAAGAAAACTCACCGTGATTCCGTATATTGCCAACCATGGTCTCGGCTTGTTTGGTTGCTTCTTCAACCTTCTTGCCATAATGATTTATTGCACCATATATTTTATCCATTGGATTGGGACCTGAAACCATAACTGGAACATAAGCAAAACACGAATAAACTTAGTTATAAGAACACAATCTCTTGGAAATCACTCACGTTTTGATTCTGCAGGGGAAACGGGAGCAGGGAAAATGTAACAGTAATCTCTGTGTGATAACTCATCATTCTCTTGTTTAGAGAACCAAGAGAGCTTGACACTGCTAGGTACAAAGTTTGATGGAGGAGGGAAGAGAGAGATAGGAAAGGAATACGCACAAGATGGTAGCTAGAGAAAAGAAAAGATAGAAGAGAGAAGAGGAGGGTGGGGACGTAGGGAGAGTAGCTAGAGAAGAATGTAGGGCCAATATACTTATGTGAATTTGAATGCAGATTTGGAGAAAAATTGAAAAAGAAGAGAGAAAAATATGAGATCACACTAGTGATATGAATGAGAGATAAAGAGAATAAATGAATATTAAGAAAATGTTGCAGAAAAAGAATAGAATGATTTAAGTAACTTATTGTATGCACTCATTTGCATGCCACGACATTAATGAGTATATACTAACAGCAAAGCCTCGTCTCTCTAAGTGTGATCAACTACATGGATTGCACAATTTCATTTAACTTAAGATCAAGGCTTCACGGATATTATTTGAGTTTTTTTTTTATGACTTCCTTCAATTTCTTTCTTGATCTCCACTTATCTCTTTTTCATATGATAAAAATCATGAGATCTATTCTTCTAGTGACCTTCTTTTTATATGTTCAAAATCATTTTAATTGATCTTTTGTCATCTTTTCTTTAATTGGCGGCCTTCTCCTTCCATACAATCATTTTTGTATCCTATACTTTTTTATGCGGCCTCACATTTATCTTAATATTTTTGTGTTTTTCTTTTTGATTCACTACCATATAATATACAATGTAATACGACAAAAATTATCTTAGAGTTCGTTAGATACTTTGTTATCTCCCGATGCCTTTTTCTATTTTAGTATCTTGCAATCTATCTTATGTGACATTCTCATTAATTTTCTCATCATTTTATATTACTAATCCCAAATATTTAAACTTCTAAACTGTGGTATGTCATATCTATTTTAGATCAAGACATGTTACTCTCGTCTCTTCCTAAAATTGCAATGCTCTATCTTCCTCCTAGTTAAGTGAAACCTTTGTTGCCAAATTCTGAATAACAAACCATTTCTATTGCACCTGAATAAATAGTAGTGACTTACTGCTTGCATGGTTGGGTATATGTTTATCGGATCAATTGGAATCAATGATTCATCAGTCATCATCAATAACCATGATTATTGTGGATTTACCCAAAAACAAAATATCCAATAGTACCATTTCTTTCTTTCTTTTTTCATAAAAAAGTAATTATAGTGTAAAAGTGAACCAATCAGACGAGTTACACTTGTGAAACACGGTAATGCAGATGTTGAGTAATATTTCAATTCATCATGTTTATGAAGTTGGAGTTGGGTTTCATTTAAGAGCTAAGTTCAAATTTGTTGCCCATGGTGTACAAAAATGATTTCATATGCTGTTGGTTTGCAGTGTCTGCAAGAATAATGTCAAAGCTTGAAAGAATTTATGTGCAAGCCTCTGTTTGATTTTATGAATGTTGAACTATGTGTATTCTACAAAAGAAAATATTCTGAACTATATTCGAAATGGTATGTGAGTGGTTTTGAGTAACTGGGAATTAAGTATTGCTAGAAATGTGATGGCGAATAGATTCAAGATATAAAGGAACAACGCCAAAAGAGAGATGCTGCCTCTTCAGAATATGATGCTAAAAAGCAGTTTGAAAACAAAATTATAAAGCATATATGTAGATTTTTGCCCTTACAACCAATTAAAAATCACTTTAAGTGTGACTTTTAAAATAACATCTTACCATGCATAATAGTTTATGATTAAATATCATTTTAAAATTTTTTATACTATATCTAAATTAAATTGCAACAGTCATGCAACTTGAAATTTTGTGGAGATTTGCTAGATGAATAAAATATGGTGATAGAAAATAGAAACTATACTAAATAATAATATAAACCCACATAATATATGGACAACTTAAATTCTTAACATGAGAAAAGGTTGAAATGAACTGTTAGAATTCAAAATATTAGTGTATGACAACGAGGTATTCCGCTGATCAGTACTGCAATTGTGTTACCCTATAACAGTAGCTCATGGTTTTAGTTAGTATCCTGTTGAATGGGCCATTCTTCAGTCAAAAAACCATTTTGTTCTTTAGGAACTCTAAATATCCGCAGTTCTTCATGTATCAGAGCTTTTAACCCTTTGTGGCTTCGCTATTTGTTTAAAAAATAGAGACTAAATTATTCGGTTGATCCTTTATCTTTATTTTAAGTTTTATTTTTGTTCAGCTTATTTTTTAAAAGTTACAAAATATTCCTTATTTAAGTAATTTTTTATAGCATGTTAGTCCAAAGAAAAACTGAAAAAGACATTACTTCATGTATAAACATGCTATAAAAAAAATTACTCAAGAACCATTTTATGACTTTTAATAAATAAGGAATCATTTTATAATTTCTCAAAACTAAGAGACCAAGACCTAAAGTAAGAATAAGGGACCAATGAAATAATTTAGCCAAAAATACACACCTATAATTTTTTGATCTAATTGACGCCTATAATAAAGAACAATATCATCCAGCAAAAAATAAATAAATAAATAAGAGCAACGTTCCGATCACCATTTATGATGGATCATATTGAAAGTTACTAATTGGAATCTTTAAGCATGTTGGCATGGTTCGATCACCGTTTATGATGGAACAAACAATTAAACCTTTTGAGTTTATTATTTCCTGAGAAAAAAAGGACCTGTCTCTTTAGACCAGAAAGAAGAACCGCAATCTAGTTTAAATAATTCAATTTTATTTCTGCATATAAAATTATAGCTAGCCAACACACGGGGACATTAGAACATGAACATTTTGAACCACTAAGATCAGCCTAGTAATGAGGTTTAGAATAATATTCATGACGTGATAGATTCAAATCTTAGTGTTATTATTATCCACCAAAAAAAGAACACGAACATTTGGGTGGTGACAGCCAGCTGCTATGGTTGCCTTTTGTTTGTGTCGCTAGATTTACTCAAATGAAACCAATGACTCAACAATGGCTGTTTATACTGTAATGGCCATATACACCTTGGTTTCAATGTTTCATTACAGCAAAGGCAGTAATTTTATAATGCATTCGCCTATGTCGTCTCAGTTGTCGCTTTTGACTTGGAATTATTTCAAGATATTTTTCCAATTTTTATTTATTTTTTTCACTTTGAAAGATAATATATAAAGATTTAAAATATAATGATTTTTCTTATTTATATTTAATTTTTTTAATATAATTTCAACCATTATTTTCATCTATTTATAATAAATGCGTAAAATATTAATTAGTTGAAATTAACGTTATTTATTGGTTGGCTAAATATTAAATAAAAACGAACCGTTTTCTAGGTTATTTAGTATCATGTATGAAGGACAAGATAGCATAAATTGACAACTTGAATCAAGGTTATACGACCAACTCACACTTCATAATACATGGAAGATTTTTATATGCCATATCTAGTCCATAAACGTACGTATAAAAAAAGATGGGCCTCAGACCCTCCTTCTAACAAAAAATAAGACGTATATAAAACTTGTTACATTACATTATGCATCTAAAAAAAACTTTGGGGGTTAAATTTTAGTAAAACGTTGTTTTATTATTATTATTATTATTATTGCTGCTAAGCGAATGGTGACGACCTCAACAGAAAAGATGCTGTTCTGTTATCGACAAATATAATGTTATATTATAAGAGAAAAAGACAATAAATTAATTTAATGAAAAATATATACATAATGATATTATGCTCCCTCCCTAAATGAAATTGACATTTCTATTTTTCTTTTCTTTTCGTGGTATTGCTGTATCACGTTGCAAGCTAGTTCTGAAACAGAAATTCTATGAAAAAATTGTAATCTTTGCAAAAATCCGATGAAGAAGTTGCTAGCTCCTTCTCGATCTGTGAAACCATCTTAACCTAGAAACATAAATATTCTGCCATTCGATCATCTGCTATATGTGTACTACATAGTTTTCCCTCAGACCCTCACCAGTATTATAATCACAGATAAAGTTCAAAGTTCAAACCATGAAAGATATATTATTTGAATAGAATTCATGAGTCCTACTTGGAACAAATTGTAAAAAATAATTTTTAGCTACCCCTTTACCAAGTTAAACAATTTGCAAAGGAGACTGGAGGAGAAGAATATGAATTGTACTATAAGCCAAACCAATCATAAATTTATTGCAAACTTCTGAATTCATTATACAGCGATATTCTCCTCTACACTGAGGACATAAACAAACCAAACCTCATTGCAATCAGATACTCCAATTAATTAGGAGTTAATTGAAGTATACAAAGTACAAACTACAAAACCAAGGCTTTATTATATACTAATTAGGCACCTTAATGTATCCCACTTGTTTGGAATTAGCCACTCTAGTTAGTGTTTGTAGATCAAAAGCTATCCAACACAC
>NC_038248.2:40411839-40416757 GCF_000004515.6 Glycine max | reverse complement strand
CATTATTTTTGGAGGGTTGGGGGGAGATGTGGGTCACGCAATAGTCGATTTGCCAAAGGCAAGCGACGAATTTTGAAATGAGGCCAATTTTCGAGCTTGTCAGGCCTTGACAGTGAAACTGTCATGAGAAGGACGCGTAGGAAGTAGGGGGCAAGCCAGAGGTGGCATCAATCGCAAGTCTGAGGTATGTCAAGGGAATGTGTTCACTGGCATGCGCATCGCTCCAACGGGAAATGTTGCTGAATACAGTCGCCATGGTTCTAAAGCCATTGCTGGAAGAAGAACTGGCCACAACATAGGAATCAAATTCATTTTCAAAAGTGTCTGGATCAGATATGAGGGTGATGCTTTCCACAGATCAGAGCCTTGTTGAGTGAAGAGCCTATACCAATAGAGAATTGGTTTAAAAATATTCTAAAAATAAATTAACCCATATATTACACGGATCACAATACTCTAGTTCTAAAATATAATTGCTTATTTGAGAGTTTTTATGGTACCCAAACTGATTTTGAGGGTTATGGTACTGTGAGTTTGTTTATCAATAGTTATCAAATTACATTGTTATCTCATTATTTTGATATATTTGATAATAACTTCATTATATATTTCAATTTAATCATTTTTAAATAAAATATTTTTTTAAATGAACTTTTTAATCCCACAAAATCAAATCTCAACAAACAAAAATTCCGATTCAACAAAATCTTCAGCAAACATACCAAATTAAAACATCACAGACTCAAATTAACCTTAACAAGCACAATAATCGTCTCTGTTCTCTTTCTCCTAAAACCCGAAAACACTATTGTGAATGTGTTGAAACCCAAAACTACATCCAGTAAGTCAGTAACTGCAACTCTAACGGTTGCGCATATGACCTCTTGGAGAAAAAGCTGATTTGTGATCAGTGTTGTGAATATAACATCCGTTACACATCGCATACTGGAGCTGCCATCCTTTTTCACTTATTTGGCTGCTATACTACTGGGCTACACAATTTTTCATAGCTTGCTCATCAATAGTGATTGCTGGATCTGTTTGCTAGACGTGTTTGCTGAGGATTTTGTTCGAATTGCAATGTTTGTTTGTTGAGATTTAACTTTGGGGGGGTTAGAAAGTTCATTTTAAAAAAATATAGATTTTATTAAACAAGAATTAAATTGAAATATATAATAAAATTATCACTAAATATTAAAATAATGAGATCACTATCTAACTTGATAATTATTGGCTAATATATCAATAGTATCAAAACCCTAAAATTAGTAGGATATCATAGAAACTCTATGCTTATTTTTGTTTTTTTATTGGATCATGCCTGTGGCACCAATAATTTTCTTTAAATTAAGATTTGCTCTTATATAAGATATATGATAAGATTCATTGTTTCAAGGTTTCTTAAGGATAATAAAAATAATATTTGAGCCCCAAATAATTATTTTAATTTGAAACAAGTAGAAATAAAAAAATATAAATATGTAAATTGTTTAACTTTTTTTAATTGTTGGAGCAAAATTTATGCATGAGTTGCTTAAGTATATGTTGTGACATTGTGGAGCTACTAAATTTGTTTTATGGATTAAATAATCGTTGGTCCCTATAAAATAGGGTATGTTTTTTTAGTCTATTTTAAAGATTTTTTTATAATCTTGTTTTAGTCTCTATATTTATTTATTTTTAGTTCCCATTAATGTTAAGTCACAGTGTTGAGAAATGATAGTCATGTATAATTATTTTTGACTAAATATTTTTTGGTCTATGAAAGTGTGAGACAATGAGAGTTTATTTTCTAAAAATAGAAAATTAAAATTTAGTTTTTAAATGTATAAAATGTGCCACAAATTCATCATATTATTAAGGTTACTTTGTTAACCCAAACGTCCATGTGTATGTGCAAATGGATTGCCACGTCCAAAAGTCTTGTTGCATTGATGTTCCTATGTGCAGTACATCACTCAATGAGTTTGGGATATTTGTTTTTGTTTTTGTTTTTTTTTTTTGCTTGAGATATTGTTTGAAATTTGTTAATGAACTGATATAGAAATTATTTTTCTTTAATTTAGATTTTGAACTTAGTCTATCCACAATGTATTGACAAATTAGTTCCCTTCAGTAAGCAATACATGTGACTTTTTTCCCTTAACATTTGAGTTTACAAGTGTCTCTAGGTATAGATGTTCGGGTTAAAAAATGAGACTTAATAGTAGAATGAATTTATTGCACTTATTATATATTTGGATATTCAATTTTAATTTTCTATCTTTAATTTCAGGGATTAAATTGTTATTGTTTCATTTTCAGAGATCAAAATGAGTTATTTATCTATTTTTTGTTTGATTTTTTGATAAGCTATATTTTTTAATTCTTCATTAACAAATTTAACATTATCAATTATTTAAAACAGATGACAATAGCGGTATTCTTCCTCCAAATATTTATGCATGGTTTGTTTTCAATAAAAAGAAAATCATATAATATAAAGACTTCATATTCTCAGAACCATAGTTTATTGGTCTCCGTTGTGTCAACTACCGAGCTCACGTACACGCAATATTTATAGAACAAATAAGCAAACCTACCAGTCAATTATTATTAGAAACGAAAAAGAAACATTTCCTAGGTAACATATTGATGTTCATACAGAACACAAACAACAAAATGATGATCACTGCTTTACACAAACCACTTGATCTAAACCGACGCAAAAGACAAATTAAAGCATAACATAAACCAGCAAATTATAGCATATCCCCAAACACAAACAAACAAACCGACCTGCATGCAGCCAAAACTTCTAAATTGGAAGAAGGTTGTGTTTGTGGATATCCTCTATTGTAGGAACGGAAATGCATTTGAGTTATAAGAATAATTAAATCAATGCAGATCATCTATCTAAATTGATTTGAACTCTTCTAAAATGAAAAAAAAAATGTTGGTAAGAAAACAAAGGTGCATCAGTAACTATTGATTTGAATTAATAGTTTATAAGTGTTTTTTATGAATAGGAATAGAAGACTAAAAAATTTATAATGATTCACACACTTTGTTGAATCAATTGAGTTAAATTTTCTTGGTATAATAGCTTACATATAAGTTTAATTTATTTTAAATTATTTATTATAAACATTATCTTACTTTCTCGTTTACACACTTCATTTTATTTTCTCAATTTATATGCAAAAAATTGTTTCATAGGCGTATCTTAGTTTGCCTTTTTTTCTGTTTGATTTTCATTATATAGGATATCTTACTAATTTTGTAGTAAATGAAGGAAACGTGATTAATAAGGACTGAGTCAAATACAACTTCAAACAAAAGTAAAAACTATATATAGGCAATGTCCTTAATTAGTTACTAGCTCATTACAATGTACAATTGTCAAAGCATAAACTTTATTTTGGTATGCTTTTACTTTTTAGAAGAAAATAAAAAAACTCAGTTGGTGTTGCTTAAAATATACAGTGATGTACATGATAGTATCCATCATATTTGGAAATCTTACTACGAATTTGGAAAAAGGGATATGCATAATTTTATTTTTCTCCAAGGACACGATAGGTAATTAAGCCAGCCAATAAGAGTTGCTTAAATAATTATTTAATAAGATCAAACAGCATTAATCAAAAGATTCTTAGTATTTGTTTTAGTAATAAAAAAGATGCAAGTATTTGTTGAGAGTTTGTGGAATTGCTTTGACAAAATTAAGGGACGACATCTTCTCCCCTAAA
This sequence comes from Glycine max, assembly GCF_000004515.6. Taxonomy (NCBI): domain Eukaryota; kingdom Viridiplantae; phylum Streptophyta; class Magnoliopsida; order Fabales; family Fabaceae; genus Glycine; species Glycine max. The sequence continues at coordinate 40,413,026 of NC_038248.2, read as the reverse complement.
TATTTTATTCTTAAAGAAAAGATAGATAATGATGACTTTTGTCCTTTGGAGAAATATTTCATTGATATGATGATTGGCATAAATAGTTCTTCATAATCTTTCGCGGAAAGCATTCAATTAAGACAAATGGCATAAGAGAGGCATCATTTGAAACAACTTATTCCAAGGTAAATTAAAGAAGATAAATAACCTTGATTCTTGTAGGCCTAAAGGGAAAAAAGATTAACGTAAATTAAAACACCAAGGAAAAGAGTGCCCTTTCCTTATCAATGTTTAATTAATTGATTCTTAATGGCCCAAAATAAAAAAGATACTGATGTTGATGCATGATCTTGCATCATTATAACAAAGCAAAAAGTACGAGAATAAAAGTTCATAATGTAAATAAAATAAAGGAATAGAACATAGGCAAATTTACGAGTTGGAAGCCATTTAAGATTGTCTCTCCCATTACTTGCTAAAGATGATAATTGTCCCAGCTAGTTTGCAAATCCCAAATATTTTCTTGTTTCAAACTTTTGGTACATTTATTATTATTTTGGCCCATTACAATTACACAATCTCTCCAAGATATGGGTGATAAGGGTAAACCTTGATTACCCTCCCTGACTAGGAGCAGATGTGAAACAAAGATTTCACCATGTTAAATGGAATAATAATTTATAATCAGTGTGATTAATTAAGTCTACTGGATCATGATGTTGATAATATCTCTTTGTTCATATATTCTAAAACATTTTGCAACACTTGCACTACAATAATCAAATAGCCAAAAAGGCCAATAAGTTGAGAGGTGTCATCGTTTTCTCTCAATTATTGGGATGGCTAGCTAGTCTCTCCTCAAAAAGACCTCAAAGACATTAGTGAAAAGCAGGGGAAAACTGTATATTAATTAAGAAAATGAGAGTAGCCATTCCTCATATGTTATCTTGAATACAACTCCTACAGTTTTCAGGTGTTGCTTTGGCCAATCTCCCCTTAGTCTATCTGATTCAGTCGGTATCGTATAGATAAGTTTGTGGTTGTGGGTGTTTCTTACTTTTCCAACCTGTAAAAAGTAATTCCAAATAAGTGTGATTTGCACGATTTACCTTTACTGTACAGTTTTGGGCCTTTGGCCTTTACTACAGTGTCTATATATATATATATATATATATATATATATATATATATATATATATATATAT